>NC_057796.1:370568656-370578227 GCF_018294505.1 Triticum aestivum | reverse complement strand
CCGCCCGCGCCGCCGCGGCCCCGCCACTCCGCCGTCGCCGCCGCATCGACCCTCCGCCGTCGGGCGCCTTGCCGGCGCCTCCTCGCCTCCCTCCTCGTCCGGCCGGCCGCCCTCTCCCTCCTCCGTCACCGGCAGGAGCTCCGGCGAGCCGCAGCCCCGAGCTCAAGGCCCGATCCAGATCTCACACAGGGTTGACTTCCTCTCCTCCCCCGATTTCTCCAAGTCCCAGATTTTTCCATTATATGCCCATGTTTATCGCATCATAACTCTCTGCATATAGCTCCGTTTCGCGCGTGTAATATATTGAAATGTTCGGCTCGTGATGCTCTTCATTTTGTTCCATTGCACCATGTTCATTTGAGTCCATCTTGATGCCCAAATCTCTGGTGCAAGAGTGCTAGTTGCTGTTATCTGCTGTTACTTAGCAGAACTTGGAGATTTGTTTTTTTTGTTGCTTTTAATCTGTGCATCTTATGGGAATGAGCTATACATGTCTTTTGTTGTATGCCATGCCATATTTCCAGGGGTGTATGCCATGTATTTTTGTGATATCTGTGGTGACTAGCACAAGCATGCAAACTAGGCTCCGTAATGTTTCTGATTTCAGAGACTTGGTAATTTCTCTGTCTGAGACTGCTGTTATTTTGTTGCCATGTAAACTTGATGCTACAGAGAGATCCATGCATATTTTGGTGAGGTTCAGTGAGGATGTTTTGTAGATATTGTTGTAATTGATCCATTCCTGCCCTTGTTTGCAATTATGGAGTACCATAGCATGACTCAATCTTGCCCTACTTTTGCTATAAAATATTTTTGGCAGATTGTTAACATGATATTCAATTTTGCCAAGCTTGTTGTAGTTGTTTCATTCATGCCATGTACTTGCTCTTGCCATGGATAGCTTCATAAACATGCCATCTTGCTGTAGGTATGCTTGTTTTGTCATGCGTTGCTTTGTGGTGAGTGCATCAAACTCACCAAGATGCCTTCATATTATTGTTTCTGCCATGCTCTGTTTTCTGCTAAGTCTGAAACCTGTTAACGAAACTTGCTATGTTTACATGGTTTCCATCATATCTTCTGCTCCTTTTTGGCTTATGGTCAGTAAGGGACTTTTGTCATATGCATATAGTAGAATACTGCCATGCCTTGTTTTGCTATGTTAAGTTCCTGTAGCATGTTGATTACGTGCTCTGAACATTGCTACCTGATGCTGTTTTTGCCATGTCCAGTAATTTCACCAAGTCTGTGAACCTGATATCTTTTGCACTTTTCCCATGCTTGTTTGAACCTGATGTGGTGTGACCTAGCCGTAGCTCACTGTTCATATTTTGTCAAGCATCTCCTGTACATTACTTTCATATGCTTTGTTGCTATGTTGGAGTGCTGTAGCATTGTTGCTTGTTGCATTTTAAGTGCTATCATGCTGTTAATCGCAGATTCGTGTCATTCTTGTTTTGCTTGCCATTTGCAAACCGTGCATCCGTTTCCAGTGATCTTTATATCAATTTCGACCAAAATCATCTCATCTTTCCAGTGGCATGCTTGGTTTGCCAAGTTACTGCCTTGTTCATTATTTTTCTACCGGAGCACGCATATGCATCGCATATCATATCTTGCATATCATTCATGTATTGCATCATGTTGCTTGTGCATTTCCCGTGATTGATTGTGCTTCCATTGCTTGTGTTCTTGTCTTGGGTAGAGCCGGGAGACGAGTTCGTGAACGAGGAACCTGTTGAGTACGCTTACGAGGATCAAGCTTTCGACAACTCTGAGAACCTTGCAGGCAAGATGACCATACCCTCGAAATCACTTCTATCTTTGCTTTGCTAGTTGTTCGTTCTATTGCCCTGTTGCGCTACCTACCACTTGCTATATCATGCCTTCCATATTGCCATGTAATCCTCTAACCATCCTTTTCCTGGCAACCATTGTTTGGCTAAGTTACCGCTTTTGCTCAGCCCTTCTTATAGCGTTGCTAGTTGCAGGTGAAGTTGAAGTTGGTTCCATGTTGGAACATGGATATTGTTGGGATATCACAATATCTCTTATTTAATTAATGCATCTATATATTTTGGTAAAGAGTGGAAGGCTCGGCCTTATGCCTGGTGTTTTGTTTCACTCTTGCCGCCCTAGTTTCTGTCATACCGGTATTAGGTTCCTTGAGTTTGCGTTCCTTACGCGGTTGGGTGATTTATGGGACCCCCCTTGACAGTTCGCCTTGAATAAAACTCCTCCAGCAAGGCCCAACCTTGGTTTTACCATTTGCCGTCTAAGCCTTTTCCCCCGGGTTTTCGCAAGCCCGAGGGTCATCTTTATTTAAACCCCCAGGCCAGTGTTCCTCTGAGTGCTGGTCCAAACTAGAGCCCTTTGAAGCGCCATCTTGGGGAGACTCGAGGATTGGTTTTAGTTGTATGGACTGCTCATCCGGTGTGCCCTGAGAACGAGATATGTGCAGCTCCTATCGGGATTTGTCGGCACATTGGGCGGCTTTCCTGGTCTTGTTTTACCATTGTTGAAATGTCTTGTAAACCGGGATTCCGAGACTGATCGGGTCTTTCCGGGAGAAGGTTTATCCTTCGTTGACCGTCAGAGCTTATGATGGGCTAAGTTGGGACACCCCTGCAGGGTATTATCTTTCGAAAGCCGTGCCCGCGGTTATGAGGCAGATGGGAATTTGTTAATGTCCGGTTGTAGAGAACTTGTCACTTGACCCAATTTAAAATACATCAACTGTGTGTGTAGCCGTGATGGTCTCTTCTCGGCGGAGTCCGGGAAGTGAACACAGTTGAGTTATGAATGACGTAAGTAGGAGTTCAAGATCACTTCTTGGTCATTACTAGATGACGACCGTTCCGTTGCTTCTCTTCTCGCTCTCTTTTGCGTATGTTAGCCACTATATATGATTAGTGCCTGCTGCAGCTCCACCTCATTACACCATCCTTTCCTATTAGCTTAAATAGTCTTGATCTCGCGGGTGTGAGATTGCTGAGTCCTCATGACTCACAGATTTTACCAAAACAGTTGCAGGTGCCGACGATGCAAGTGCAGTTGATGAGATCGACCTCAAGTGGGAGTTCGATGAGGAACGTGGTCGTTACTATGTGTCTTTTCCTGAATTATATTTATGTATTGTGTGAAGTGGCGATTGTAAGCCAACTCTTTATCCCATTCTTGTTCATTACATGGGATTGTGTGAAGATGACCCTTCTTGCGACAAAACCACAATGCGGTTATGCCTCTAAGTCGTGCCTCGACACGTGGGAGATATAGCCGCATCGTGGGCGTTACAAGTTGGTAATCAGAGCCATCCCCAACTTAGGAGCCCCCTGCTTGATCGAATCGCTGGCATTGTTGAGTCTAGAACAAAAATGTTTTGAGTCTTAGGATTATATATATCGGAGAGTAGGATTCTTTTTACTCCTCAGTC
This sequence comes from Triticum aestivum, assembly GCF_018294505.1. Lineage (NCBI taxonomy): Eukaryota > Viridiplantae > Streptophyta > Magnoliopsida > Poales > Poaceae > Triticum > Triticum aestivum. The sequence continues at coordinate 370,574,794 of NC_057796.1, read as the reverse complement.
CCTTCGTCGCTCTGGTGAGGCCTCCTGACATAGAAGTTTTGACTCTTCTCTCCTCAAATTTCACTAAAAAATATTTTAGGATCACGCGGGTATCTTGGAATCGTTCCGATGGTTTTGTGACGAGAACATTGTTCTTCGTGCCTCCTGACATTTAGGGGTTGTGTCAGTGTCCCGGGGAGTTGAGCTCCGAGGTGTTGTCGTCACAATTTTATCGTTGCAGTTCTGGAATACCTAAGTTTTGCCGACATCGAAATCTCCTTTATGCAGTTGTTGGTGAGATCACCTCGATGCCACCCAGTACTGGGGCAGGAGTTCGGGAGTATTGCCATAACTTGTATAACGGATGTTTTTCGAAGGTTGAGGTACACGATTTCCGAAGGTTTCTTGGTTATGTGTTGACGGATGGATACAGCTGGATCTAGGGATTGCTAGTTTGGGTGATATATTTTGTGTCCCCTGTATCCCCAACACCAGATTGCATAACCAGAAAGTTTCGGGAGTTTATAAGTGGGAATTCTAGTAGCTCTTAGGATATCTTTCCGAGAGACGCATGATATGAGATTGGGGTTCGACATCTAGTGGTCCGCCTTTCCACGGTTGGTTTTACAGTGGTCTCGTAGTGTCTTAAAGAGTCCTTGGCTATGCCGACTCGGGGATGCTTCGTATGTCATGTGCACAGCCTTATACATGATGGTGCTGTACGATCGAGCCCGTGTGGGCCCCACCACGAAAACTTCGGACGAAATATCTATCATATGTTTGTTCCGGCTTATTCTGCAAGCCAATACTTTGTTTTGTTTTGAATTGTGGTATTCGAGTTGCTTCAAGTCAGATGTTGATTCCATACCTTTTTCTAAGTGGCTTCTCAACTTAATGGAAGTGTGATGATTTACTATGGAATTCATTCGTTCATCCTCGTTCGAATGTTTATTGTGAAGACTATATGTTGCAATTTCTATCCGTTGATTCTACTTGTCTATTTGTCTATCAAGATGCTAACGGATGTCACCCTATTTAGGATGGCTCCGCCAACGCGTCAGAATCCGGAACGCAATGAAGGGAGTCAAGCGAACCCTCCGCCACCACCTCCGCCTCCGGAGGCATGGCAAGCTATCATGGCAGCCACCAACGCCAATGCTCAGATGATTCTGCAACTCTTGCAAGAACGCACCCAAGGGCAAGGCAATCAAGGAAATCAAGGTCAGGGCAACAATCAGCCTCACTTCGCTACTCTCAACCAGTTTCTCGCAAATCAGCCCAAGTCTTTCAGCTACTGTGCCGAAGCCACGGATGTCGATGATTGGCTCGTGGACATCAACAAGCATTTTGAATGTAGCAATGTCAGGCCTGAGGACTATGTCAAGTTCGCTTCTTTTCAGCTCAAGGACCAAGCTGCTGATTGGTTTCAACAATACAAAGATTCCAGAGGAGGTCGTGTGATCACTTGGACTGACTTCTGTCGGGACTTCAAAGCGCACCACATTCCACAAAGTGTTGTTGAGAGCAAGCGTGAGGAGTTCTGCAATCTCAAGCAAGGCAACATGTCTGTGTATCAATTCAATATCCAGTTTCAGAAACTTGCTCGCTTCGCTAAACAAGACGTTCCTGATGAAAAGAGCATGATCTATCACTTCAGAGGTGCCCTTAGAGAGGATCTGCAGTTAGCTCTCGTTCTTGTTGAGCCTACTCAGTTTGATCAATTCTATAATATGGCACTGAAGCAAGAGGCTGCTCAGCTCAAGTGTGAGGCTTCTAAGAAGAGAGTCAGGGACGCAGTTCAGTCTTCTTCTTCCTCACTTGTGGCTGCTAAGCAACAGAAGTTCTGGTTGCCTCCTCCTCCTCCGTTTCGTCAGCCTTACCAGCAGAAGAACAAAGGTGGCCATGGATCTTCTCACTCTTCCAACTCTGGCTATCAGAACAAGTCTCAGAATCAAGCTCCAAAGTCCAATGCTCCTTATCACCGTCCACTCTCACAGGTGACTTGCAACAAGTGTCAGCAGAAAGGTCACTATGCTAACAAATGCTTCAACCAAAGGCGCCTTCCTCCTCCTCCTCCGGTGAGATCTTCCAGCAATGCAGTGGTCAAGCATAATCCAAAGTCTGCTAAGGTGAACATGATGAATGCAGCTCAAGCGGAGGAATCTACTGATGTGATAATGGGTAATCTTCCAGTTAATGATATTCTTGCAAAAGTTTTATTTGATACTGGTGCATCGCATTCTTTCATTTCCAGACCTTTTGTGGCTATGCATGATCTGGTTACTGAAGTATTGCCGAGTCCTCTGTCTATTGTTTCCCCGGCTCGACAAATGACTTCTCGAGCATTCGTTCGGGATTCCATAATCAAGATGGGGAACTATAAATTTCTGTCTTCTCCAGTTGTTCTTGGTGACTCGGATATTGATCTTATTCTCGGGATGGACTGGCTTTCTAAGCACAAGGCTCAACTTGATTGTGCTGCCAGGGAAATTCAATTGACACACTCTTCTGAGGATGTGATTATTTATGCCGCTCATGATGAAACCATTCGGTTGTTTTCTCTCAATGAGAAGGGCGAGTTGAATGCCATCTCTCAGATTCCAGTCGTTTGTGAGTATCAAGATGTCTTTCCAGAAGAGCTTCCGGGTATGCCTCCTCACCGGCCAGTTGAGTTCGTTATCGATCTTGAGCCGGGCACTGAACCCGTTTGCAAGCGTCCATACAAGCTTGGACCCAAGGAGCTGAAGGAATTGAAGAAACAGCTCGATGAACAAGAGCGTCTGGGTTTGATCAGACCGAGTTCTTCTCCATGGGGTTGTGGTGTTCTTTTTGTCCAGAAGAAGGATGGCACGGACCGACTTTGTGTCGACTACCGTCCATTGAACAAGAAGACAATCAAGAACAAGTATCCACTTCCCAACATCAATGAGTTATTCGAGCAACTCAAAGGTGCCAAAGTATTCTCCAAGCTTGACCTTCGTATGGGTTATCATCAGATTCGCATTCGTGAAGAAGATATTCCCAAGACAGCATTCAGAACAAGTTTTGGTTCTTATGAATATACTGTCATGTCTTTCGGCCTTGTCAATGCTCCTCCAACCTTCTCTCGGATGATGAATTTCATCTACAACCCCTATACCAATGAATTCGTCCTGGTGTATCTCGATGATATCTTGGTCTTCTCCAAGAATAAGAAGGATCATGCCAAACATTTGCGATTGGTGCTCGACAAGCTCAGAGAGTATCAATTCTATGCAAAGTTCTCAAAATGTGAGTTTTGGCTCGATGAAGTTCTTTACCTTGGTCACATCATCTCTGCCAAGGGCATCGCTGTTAACCCCGAGAAGGTGTCCGCAATTGTGAATTGGGAATCTCCTCAGAATGTCAAGCAGCTCCGCAGTTTTCTTGGTCTTGCAAGCTATTGCCGAAGATTCGTTGAGAATTTCTTTAAGATTGCAAAGCCTCTTTCCAACCTCCTCCAGAAGCATGTGAAGTATGTCTGGTCTCCTGAGTGTGACGTTGCTTTCAACACTCTCAAAGAGAAACTCGTGACAGCTCCTTTCTTGACTCCTCTTGACGAATCCAAGCCATTTGAAGTTTACTGCGATGCTTCTCTCCAAGGTCTCGGTGCTGTGTTAATGCAAGAGAAGAAAGTTGTGGCCTATACCTCTCGTCAAGTGAAGCCCAATGAGAAGAACTACCCCACTCATGATCTTGAGTTGGCGGCAGTTGTCCACGCATTAATAATGTGGAGACATCTCTTGTTGGGAAGACAAGTGGACATTTTCACCGATCACAAGAGTCTCAAGTACATCTTCACTCAGCCCAACCTCAACCTCAGGCAGACTCGATGGGTCGAAATGATTCAAGAGTATAATCCGAGTATTGAATATGCTCCAGGCAAAGCCAATGTCATTGCAGATGCCTTGAGCAGGAAGGCTTATTGCAACAGCTTAATTCTCAAGCCATTCCAACCGGATCTTTGTGAAGCTTTCCACAAGCTGAATCTCCAAGTTGTTCCTCAAGGCTTTCTTGCCAACCTCATAGTCTCTCCTACTTTGGAAGATCAAATTCGTGAGGCACAACTCCTTGATGCCATGGTGAAGAAGGTGAAACGTGGTATCGACAAGGGTCTTTCCAAATACAAGTGCTACCGCATTGATGACAAAGACACTTTATTCTTCGAGGACCGGATTGTGGTTCCTAAAGGTGATCTAAGGAAAGTCATTATGAACGAGGCGCACAATTCTCTCCTTTCCATTCATCCTGGAAGTACGAAGATGTACCATGACCTCAAGCAGTCGTATTGGTGGACTCGAATGAAGCGAGAAATCGCTCAATTCGTGAATGAATGTGATGTCTGTCAAAGAGTGAAAGCAGAACACCAACGACCAGCTGGTCTCCTCCAACCTCTTGCTATCCCAGAATGGAAGTTTGATCATATCAAAATGGACTTCGTGACTGGTTTTCCCAAGTCCAAGCGCGGAAATGATGCTATCTTCGTTGTCATCGACAAGCTCTCTAAAGTGGCTCATTTCCTTCCAATCAAAGAGTCTATCACAGCAACTCAGTTGGCAGAGCTATACACCTCCAGGATTTTCTCCTTGCACGGCATTCCACAATTGATTTCTTCAGATCGTGGAAGCATCTTCACTTCTAAGTTCTGGGACTCCTTCCAGAAGGCCATGGGCACCAACATTCGCTTCAGCACAGCTTTCCATCCTCAAACTAGTGGCCAAGTCGAGCGAGTCAATCAAATTCTTGAAGATATGCTCAGGGCTTGTGTCATTTCCTTTGGCATGAAATGGGAAGATTGTCTTCCATATGCCAAATTCTCCTACAACAACAGCTTCCAAGCGAGTTCGGGCAAGGCCCCATTCGAGATTCTCTATGGCAGAAAGTGTCGTACTCCTCTTAATTGGTCAGAGACTGGTGAACGCCAACTTCTTGGCAATGACTTAATCACAGAGGCCAAAGAAATGTATAAAGTCATCCGTGAAAATCTCAAAGCCGCGCAATCGCGCCAGAAGAGTTACTATGATAGTAAGCACCATGATGTGGCTTTCGAGATCGGAGACCATGTCTACCTCCGCGTCTCTCCAATGAAAGGCACTCGTCGCTTCGATATCAAAGGGAAGCTTGCCCCTAGATACGTGGGTCCTTTCAAGATCATTGTCAAAAGAGGCGACCTCGCCTATCAACTTGAGCTTCCTTCCAACTTCGCGAACGTGCACGATGTGTTCCATGTGTCACAGCTTTGCAAGTGCTTCAAGACGCCTGAGCGCACCATCATCTTCGAAGAGATTGACCTCCAAGAAGATCTGTCTTATCATGAGCACCCCGTTGCTATTCTTGAAGAAACTGAGCGCAAGACTCGCAACAAGTCAATCAAATTCCTGAAAGTGAAGTGGTCGCACCATTCCGACCGGGAAGCCACCTGGGAACGCGAGGACCACCTCCGTTCCGAATATCCGGAGTTCTTTCAATCCTAGATCTCGGGACGAGATCCTCTCGTAGTGGTGGAGTGTTGTAACACCCCGCATGTAACTTTCAATATTTGTAACTCCGACTCTTGCCATTTTCGGCTATGTGTTATGATATTCCCTTCGTGGTTGGGTTTTGTCTTTCGTTTTGCATTTTGTTCTTGTCATGCATTTCATATCATGTCATCATGTGCATTGCATTTGCATACGTGCTCGTCTCATGCATCCGAGCATTTTCCCGTTGTCCGTTTTGCAATCCGGCGCTCCCACCTCATCCGGCGCGCCCCTCTTGTTTTCTTTCGTGAGCGGGTGTCAAACGTTCTCGGAATGGGCCGAGGCTTGTCAAGTGGCCTTGGTATACCACCGGTAGACCACCGGTCAAGTTTCGTTCCATTTGGAGGTCGTTTGGTACTCCAACGGTTAACCGGGTAACCGCAAAGTCCTTTTGTGTGTGCAGCAAAAAAAACCCTCAAAACCAGCCCAAAACCCACCAAACTTTCTTCCATTCTCTAGGTCGTTCGATCACGATCGTGTGGGCGAAAACCGCAACTCATTTGGACTCTCCTAGCTCCCTCTAGCTATATATATGCATCCCCTCCCGAAAACATTCGCAGTCCAACCCTAACCCTATCCCTCCGCGCCGCCGGACGCGTCCGCCGCCGGCCGGACGCTTCGC
>NC_057796.1:370541183-370568213 GCF_018294505.1 Triticum aestivum | reverse complement strand
CGCGCGCCTCGCCGGCGCCTCCTCGCCTCCCTCCCCGTCCGGCCGGCCGCCCTCTCCCTCCTCCGTCACCGGCAGGAGCTCCGGCGAGCCGCAGCCCCGAGCTCAAGGCCCGATCCAGATCTCACACAGGGTTGACTTCCTCTCCTCCCCCGATTTCTCCAAGTCCCAGATTTTTCCATTACATGCCCATGTTCATCGCATCATAACTCTCTGCATATAGCTCCGTTTCGCGTGTGTAATATATTGAAATGTTCGGCTCGTGATGCACTTCATTTTGTTCCATTGCACCAGGTTCATTTGAGTCCATCTTGATGCCCAAATCTCTGGTGTAAGAGTGCTAGTTGTTGTTATCTGCTGTTACTTAGCAGAACTTGGAGATTTGTTATTTTTGTTGCTTTTAATATGTGCATCTTATGGGCATGAGCTCTACATGTGTTTTGTTGTATGCCATGCCATCTTTCCAGGAGTGTATGCCATGTATTTTTGTGATAAATGCGGTGACGAGCACAAGCATGCAAACTAGGCTCCGTAATGTTTCTGATTTCAGAGAGTAATTTCTCAAAGTCTGAGACTGCTGTTATTTTGTTGCCATGTAAACTTGATGCTACAGAGAGATCCATGCATATTTTGGTGAGGTTCATTGAGGATGTTTTGTAGATATTGTTGTAATTGATCAATTCCTGCCCTTGTTTGCAATTATGGAGTACCATAGCATGACTCAATCTTGCCCTACTTTTGCTATAAAATATTTCTGGCAGATTGTTAACATGATATTCAATTTTGCCAAGCTTGTTGTAGTTGTTTCATTCATGCCATGTACTTTCTCTTGCCATTGATAGCTTCATAAACATGCCATCTTTCTGTAGGTATGCTTGTTTTGTCATGCGTTGCTTTGTGGTGAGTGCATCAAGCTCACCAAGATGCCTTCATATTATTGTTTCTGCCATGCTCTGTTTTCTGCCAAGTCTGAAACCTGTTAACGAAACTTGCTATGTTTACATGGTTTCCATCATATCTTCTGCTCCTTTTTGGCTTATGGTCAGTAAGGGACTTTTGTCATATGCATATAGTAGAATACTTCCATTCCTTGTTTTGCTATGTTAAGTTCCTGTAGCATGTTGATTACGTGCTCTGAACATTGCTACCTGATGCTGTTTTTGCCATGTCCAGTAATTTCACCAAGTCTGTGAACCTGATATCTTTTGCACTTTTGCCATGCTTGTTTGAACCTGATGTGTGTGATCTTGCCGTATCTCAGTGTTCATATTTTGTCGTGCATCTCCTGTAGATTACTGTCATATGCTTTGTTGCTATGTTGGAGTGCTGTAGCATTGTTGCTTGTTGCATTTCAAGTGCTATCATGCTGTTAATCGCAGATTCGTGTCATTCTTGTTTTGTTTGCCATTTGCAAACCGTGCATCCGTTTCCAGTGATCTTTATACCGATTTCGACCAAAATCATCTCATCTTTCCAGTGGCATGCTTGGTTTGCCAAGTAACTGCCTTTTTCATCATTTTTCTACCGGAGCACGCATATGCATCGCATATCATATCTTGCATATCATTCATGTATTGCATCATGTTGCTTGTGCATTTCCCGTGATTAATTGTGGTTCCATTGCTTGTGTTCTTGTCTTGGGTAGAGCCGAGAGACGAGTTCGTGAACGAGGAACCTGTTGAGTACGCTTACGAGGATCAAGCTTTCGACAACTCTGAGAACCTTGCAGGCAAGATGACCATACCCTCGAAATCACTTCTATCAGTGCTTTGCTAGTTGTTCGTTCTATTTCCATGATGCGCTACCTACCACTTGCTATATCATGCCTCCCATATTGCCATGTCAGCCTCTAACCATCCTTTTTCCTAGCAACCATTGTTTGGCTAAGTTACCGCTTTTGCTCAGCCCTTCTTATAGCGTTGCTAGTTGCAGGTGAAGTTGAAGTTGGTTCCATGTTGGAACATGGATATTGTTGGGATATCACAATATCTCTTATTTAATTAATGCATCTATATATTTTGGTAAAGGGTGGAAGGCTCGGCCTTATGCCTGGTGTTTTGTTCCACTCTTGCCGCCGTAGTTTCTGTCATACGGGTATTATGTTCCTTGGGTTTGTGTTCCTTACGCGGTTGGGTGATTTGTGGGACCCCCTTGACAGTTCGCCTTGAATAAAACTCCTCCAGCAAGGCCCAACCATGGTTTTACCATTTGCCGCCTAAGCCTTTTCCCCCGGGTTTCCGCGAGCCCGAGGGTCATCTTTATTTAAACCCCCGGGCCAGTGTTCCTCTGAGTGCTGGTCCAAACTAGAGCCCTTTGCAGCGCCACCTTGGGGAGACTCGAGGATTGGTTTTAGTTGTACGGACTGCTCATCCGGTGTGCCCTGAGAACGAGATATGTGCAGCTCCTATCGGGATTTGTCGGCACATCGGGCGGCTTTGCTGGTCTTGTTTTACCATTGTCGAAATGTCTTGTAAACCGGGATTCCGAGACTGATCGGGTCTTTCCGGGAGAAGGTTTATCCTTCGTTGACCGTGAGAGCTTATGATGGGCTAAGTTGGGACACCCCTGCAGGGTATGATCTTTCGGAAGCCGTGCCCGCGGTTATAAGGCAGATGGGAATTTGTTAATGTCCGGTTGTAGAGAACTTGTCACTTGACCCAATTTAAAATAATCAATTGTGTGTGTAGCCGTGGTGGTCTCTTCTCGGCGGACTCCGGGAAGTGAACACGGTTGAGTTATGAATGACGTAAGTAGGAGTTCAGGATCACTTCTTGGTCATTACTAGATGACGACCGTTCCGTTGCTTCTCTTCTCGCTCTCTTTTGCATATGTTAGCCACTATATATGATTAGTGCCTGCTGCAGCTCCACCTCATTACACCATCCTTTCCTATTAGCTTAAATAGTCTTGATCTCGCGGGTGTGAGATTGCTGAGTCCTCATGACTCACAGATTCTACCAAAACAGTTGCAGGTGCCGATGATGCAAGTGCAGTTGATGAGATCGACCTCAAGTGGGAGTTCGATGAGGAACGTGGTCGTTACTATGTGTCTTTTCCTGATGATCAGTAGTGGAGCCCAGTTGGGACGATCGGGGATCTAGCATTTGGGGTTATCTTATTTTCATTTGGATTTTGGCCGTAGTCGGTCTATGTGTGTATTTGGATGATGTATGAATTATATTTATGTATTGTGTGAAGTGGCGATTGTAAGCCAACTCTTTATCCCATTCTTGTTCATTACATGGGATTGTGTGCAGATGACCCTTCTTGCGACAAAACCACAATGCGGTTATGCCTCTAAGTCGTGCCTCGACACGTGGGAGATATAGCCGCATCGTGGGCGTTACAGCCGGCCTGGCCGTGGCGGCGGCCGGAGGTGGAGAAGGAGGGGTGAGGGAGAGAGAGATGTGCCAGGCCCAAAGGGGACCGGGGCTGCTGCTAGGGATTTTGACCCCTCCTCTAGTCTGCCACTTTTCTGATTTGGCCCTTCTCCTTTCTTCTTTCTTCCCAAGTCGATCCCCTCCATCTTTAGTTTTGGCCCCCGGTTTCTTCTTTCCTTCATGCTCAGGTCCCTTTCTTCACTTCTTTCTTGCCCTTCTCTCTTCTCAATAGCCAATTCGTCCGAATCTTGAAGATTATAGTGCCTTTGCGCACATTCCTGCAAAATAGACCAAAGACTAGTAAATGATCCTTTATATGATTTTCATGCAAATATTCAATATTTCCCAGCAAGAATTGATCGTCATATCTCAATAAACCGCATATTTGAGTGCCAAAAGATGTATATGAAATGTGATTATCAATCTGAACATATAATCTTCCACCAAATAAACCATATAGTAATCAACTACAAGATGTAATCAACACTACTAGTCACCCACAAGCACCAATCTATAGTTCCAGTAACAAGATTGAACACAAGAGATCAACTAGGGTTTGAGATGAGATGGTGCTGTTGAAGATGTTGATGGAGATTGCCCTCCCCGAGATGGGAGAGTTGTTGGTGATGATGATGACGATGATTTCCCCCTCCGGGAGGGAAGTTTCCCCGGCGGAATCGCTCCGCCGGAGGGCAAAAGTGCTCCTGCCCAAGTTCCACCTCGAGACGGCAGCTCTCTGTCCTGAAAGTCTTCTCCTTATTTTTTCTAGGTCAAAACGACCTATATACCAGAAGATGGGCACCAGAGGTGGGCTGGGTGAGCACAACCCACCAGGGCGCGCCCAGGCGGGTTGTGCCCACCTGGTGGGCCCCCTCTGGTAGTTATTTGCTCCAATATTCTTCAAATATTCCATAAAAAATCTCCGTGAAGTTTCAACTTGTTTGGAGTTGTGCAAAATAGGTGGCCTAACGTAGCTTTTGCAGGTCCAGATTTCCAGCTGCCGGAATTCTCCCTCTTTGTGTGTACCTTGCATATTATGAGAGAAAAGGCATTAGAATTACTCCAAAAAGCATTATTATGGATAAAAACATCATAAATAACAGTAAGAAAACATGATGCAAAATGGACGTATTAGTATCTTCATACCTAGTTCAATCTCGTTACCGGCAAGTCTCTTTACTCGTTCCGTAATGCATCATCCCGCAACTAACTCATTAGTCACATTGCTTGCAAGGCTTATCATGATGTGCATTACCGAGAGGGACCAGAGATACCTCTCCGATACTCGGAGTGACAAATCCTAATCTCGATCTATGCCAACCCAACAAACATCTTCGGAGATACCTGTAGAGCATCTTTATAATCACCCAGCTACATTGTGACATTTGATAGCACACAAGGTATTCCTCTGGTATTCGGCAGTTGCATAATCTCATAGTCAAAGGAATATGTATAAGTCATGAAGAAAGCAATAGCAATAAAACTTAACGATCATTATGCTAAGCTAATGAATGGATCTTGTCCATCACATCATTCTCCTAATGATGTGATCTCGTTCATCAAATGACAACACATGTATATGGTTAGGAAACTTAACCATCTTTGATTAACGAGCTAGTCTAGTAGAGGCATACTAGGGACACTATGTTTTGTCTATGTATTCACACATGTATCAAGTTTCCGGTTAATACAATTCTAGCATGAATAGTAAACATTTATCATGATACAAGGAAATATAGATAACAACTTTATTATTGCCTCTAGGGCATATTTCCTTCACTTCCGCAGTCCTTCGGCTTCTTGTCGCAGCACAGCTAATCGATGTCTTTCAGCTTGTAGTTGAGACTCAAGAAACCGAACTGATTCAGACAGCGAGTTCCCTTCCCAGGCCGGATCTATCATCGATCTCACGTCCACTAGCGACGGGCTCCGACAAGGAAGAGTAGGGCATGGGTGATGGTGGCGCCTTGAGCCCCGTGAGCAGATGTGTGTCCCATGTCCTACTCTACCTCACTCGCAACTGGAGCAACACTTCGAGCGACACAGCCGGCTGTCGAACATGGACACGACGGAGCCGGACAAACTTCGTTTAGATTAGGTTTCACGTGACACATAATAGCATGGTAGATTTCTTAATTGAGGTATCCAAAAGAAAATTATTTGAGACGTAACCGGTCACTATATGCGGACGCGCCCGGACGCGTCTGCGGGCGTTTCGAGCGTCGGGTTTGCTGTATCCGGCTATATATGCTTTTATTTCCTTATTTCCGTATGGCAAAGGTACTGATGCATGATTAGCGACGACGAGGCCTAGGTGGCGAGGTGTGTCGACTATGGATGGAGAGGGAAGAATGGCTGAGATGCCACTATATGGCGGGTCAAGGGGAGGCCGAGGGCGGACGTCGGACACGCGGTGTCCACGCCGCCGCGGTTTGTGTTCGTTTTGACTCAACCGGACGGACACACACATAATACGTCTGTGCATTGGAGTTGGCGAGGAAAAATGTTGTGAATTTATGTGTGGCAAAACAAGGCGTACCACCTAACATGGGCATGTTTCGTCTCATGCGTGTGCAAGGCGTAGCAGAGTTATTTTTGGCAAACCGTATACCGCGCAGTATATGCCTCGTATTACCAGCAACTACAATCCATTCACCCAAACGGGCACGGATTATGTCTAATTTTTTGTCCGTTTGAGTCACCCATCTGCCTAGCGGACATAAGACGGACACGCGCGCCTATGGATGTACCCAACGTACAATACCAAAAAACAGACAAGCGAGGTTGCTAGTGTGGAGCTTTCCTCCCACGCCGCCACGGCCTGCACCAACAGCCAACGCGTTCCTCCATCGACGCGGACTGCATCGCCGGTCACCCGCCCGCCCACCGTGTTCCTCCACCACCACGGCCCGCTGCTCGCCTACACCGCTGCCCGCCCGCTGCAGCCGCCGCGTTCCTCCCGCGCCGCCACGGCCTGCACCACCGGTCGACGCGTTCCTCCGCGGACGCGTCCTGCACCGCCGCCTGCTCGCCCGCTGCAGCCGCAACGTTCCTCCCGCTCTGCCTGCCGCGTTCCTCCACCACCCACTACTAGGGAAAACCCTAGTAGTAGCGTTGGTTTTATAGCTACTAGTACCGCTTGTACAAGCGCTATCAGTAAGGTGCTACAGCTAACTGGTGGCAGTAGCGCTGGTTTTCCAGTGCTCCTGCTATACCTAGTTAGCAGTAGCGCTCGTCAGGGAAAAGCGCTACTGACAATAGTAAGTAGCAGTAGCGTTTGTTCTGATAAGCGCTACTGCCAAATTTTCCTGTACTTTTGGAAATGCAGCTTATTGTTGCTGTATTTGTATAGGTTTTATATACATTACTTTCATCATATGATTTTATGACCATGATTAGTTATTATATATAACAGTGGGTGAAATGAACATGGATTAGATTTAAGTGGAGGCAACATGTGGTGCACATCAAAAGTACTACTAATCCAAACCAGATCAAGTACTTTCACCCACTGATATATATATAATAACTCATCATGCTCATATAACAACTTAGCGTAATAATAATAATAATAATAAATAACTCATCATTGGTATCATAATAACAAGTCCTACTCATCATCATCATACAACTTCTACTTGTTATCATAATAACAAGTCATACTCATCATCATCATAGTCATCTAACCAACCCTACTTAATTGTTCTTAGCACATGATCATGAGTATTAGCTAGGACCTAACTACCCTCTCTAAGGTAAAATAAAATAAAACAAGATAGGCCCTGACTCTCCATTATGAAGAATGGAGACTATCCTGTCTCCAATTCTTGCGCTTCGCACAATGTTGGTTCCAAGTAGCTCCGTACGATGGTCCATACATTTTTCCATGCTTTGATTATCATGTTTTCATCGGTTTTAGAAATCCGGTATGAACAGTAGTGAAGCCTAGGCAGACCTGGCCGTAAGCTAATAACATCAAGGTGACCTTTCGGAAGCATGAGATGAGGCACACTGTAAGTGCATCTAGTGCCACCCCTAGTTGGTTTTGGAGTATTGACGACAAACCTGGTTGAGGGACTAATGTGTTTGTGAGAATTGCAGGATAACACAGGTAGTAGTCCCTCATTGATTCGGTTTACCTACCAGAGATGACCCCTAAAAATGTGTGAAGACATTGAAGACAATGGTGGTCTGTGAAGATATTCACAATGAAGACTATGACATGAGAAGACACCGCATGAAGACTATGGAGTGCGAAGACATAGCTGTTTCGTAGTTTCCTTTTCTTCTTTGTTGAGTCATAGGAACCACCGTACTGTTAAGTGGGGTCCAAGTGAACAAAGTCAGAGTGACTGAAGTGATGCTCAATCAAAACCTATGTCTTCGAGCGAAGACAATAAGAGCAAATCTCATCCAGAGTTGGATGAGTCAGCTTTACTTGTAGCCCAAGTCAAGCTGCCGCGTGTGTTTGAAATCTGACCGTTGGACACGTGTCAATTCCTTAGTGACCCAGGGTCATTTCGGACAAATCAGGTCGGGTTGCCTCCTGGCTATAAATAGCCCACCCCCTACACCATAAATTGGTGGCTGCTCAGAGTTAGTGCATGGCTTTTGTCGTTTGAGAACAACCCACCTCCGAAGCATTTGAGAGAGAGATCCTTGCGAGGACAAAGCCCAAAACACCCAGAGCCCAAAGAGTGTTAGGCATCACTGAAGTCTTTCTGTCCGCGTGACCTGAAGACTTGTTACACTTGAGGACTGTGAATCCTCCAGCCGGTTAGGCGTCGCGTTATGAGCATCCAAGAGTCATTGTGGATTGCCAGTGAACGAAGTCTGTGAAGGTTTGGAAGTCTACCTTGAAGACTTACCAGAGTGATTGAGTGAGGACTAAGTGTCAAGGGGAATAAGGTGAAGACGCGGTCTTCTGAGTTAAATCTCAGCCTCCCTAACCAGACGTACAGTTGTCACAGCAACTGGAACTGGTCCAACAAATCCCTGTCCTCACCAAGCAACTGGTTCTAATCTCTTACTTCTCTTTACTTACGGTTTGTCCTTGTGAAGTCATTGCCTGCTTGCATTATCTGTTTGACTTCACTATGTGACGACTGTTGTTGTTTGTCTTCATACTATCTTCCACCCTGATCCATACCACCTAGCTGCTAATAGTCTTTGTGCTTTCACTTCTTTGAATACTTGACAATGACCTGTCTAGTGTAGTCTACCTTCTGCTGCTTGTCAATAGGTTCATTTCTATTGTTTGTCTTCGAAACTCCCATGTTTTGAAGACTTTCATAAAAATCGCCTATTCACCCCCCCCTCTAGTCGATAACTAGCACTTTCACACACAATCCTTCGAGATTTTCTGTTGAAAAACATAGTAATAATGTCGTAGTTAACAATGTAGTTTAACTTTAGAAGAATTCATGCAAAAGATGCACGGATGTCGTAATAGTAAAAAAAATCTTACCATGCCATCTCCATAAATGTTACCGTAGTTCAGCACGTGCACTAGTGGCAAGTATTGACCATAATGTGCAGGAGTTTGATAATTGATATTGTAATTCTCAACATCAATAATAAATGAGATAAGATGATCTTTCTCCTGATAAGTTAACTTTGCGCCATCGGTGTAGTAGGTTCTGTCTACCATCTTTCGTACATTCTTTGAAAAATGAAAATAAGCTATCAATGGAAATAAGATGTCAACTATTTTGAAATAAACAATATAAATTACTTAATAACTATGTTTGAGATACTCACATATTGGTAGAATTGGAAGCGTATCAACAAGGACCCAAATGTCCATATTATCTTCGTTGATGTCAGGATCACCAATATCCAAGGTGACAAGCATACCCTCGTGAAAATCATACATCTTGCAAAGTGCTTCCGAATTCGGGCAACCAAAATGGGATACACTCTCATAATTGTATAGATTTACAGCAAAATCAAAACCATGATGGGTCCTTAGGTGAACTATCTTTGTTTCCATACTTTCATGATTTTCAAAATCCATCCTCTCAAAGACATAGCGTCTTGCATGGCATGGGATAAGCTAGTCGAATTGTAAAAGACGAAAATTACACGTTGAAGAAGCAGAAGTCGTGCTTAATTATGAAAAAACACTTGTCGTTGTTGCGTACCGTTTCAACATCGAAGGTCTTCTGGAGCTTAATGCTGAAGTGCCGACCT
This sequence comes from Triticum aestivum, assembly GCF_018294505.1. Lineage (NCBI taxonomy): Eukaryota > Viridiplantae > Streptophyta > Magnoliopsida > Poales > Poaceae > Triticum > Triticum aestivum. Next base: position 370,558,644 of record NC_057796.1, on the reverse strand, counting down.
TCTACCAGGTGAGGCCTGTCGCACAGACCCTGGTCGTCGCCGCACCAGTCGCACTCCGGGAGACTTTCGTCGTCCGACGACATTTCCTATGTTCACAATTCAAAGATTAAACTTCTAAAATTAAATATATGTACTACAAAAACTAAATTAGATCATTATTATTCATCACGGATTGACTATTGGTCTGTCGGGATTCTCCTTCCTCTCTCATATATGATGGACACTTCCTCACTGATTTTTTGACCGTCGATGATGGTCGCTACTCCTCCTTCCCCTAGTGCATAACAAAGGTCTAGCACAAGGAGAAGAAGGAGAAGCGACCCCCACGACAACAGTCAGCATTCTTCTTCTCTCATATATGGTGGAGACTCTCCCTCATTGATTTTTTGACTGTCATGTATGGAGCCCCGACAGACTTAAAGTCAACTCGAAATGTCATTAATTCTCTCTCTAGCAAATCCGGGGCACTCGATATTTCCTACATATTCTAGCACAAGTCATGCTTAAATTCACCGAAAAATCCGGCATTACCTTTGCTAAAATAGGACATATCGAGCGCCTGAAATTTGCCGGAACGGAAATGAATCAACACTCCGGCAAAACATAGGCCACTGTGAGGTGTTCCCTGCAAACATAGGCCACTTGGGAAAGCACTGGTACTACTGAACACTACATACCACATGTCTAAAATCTCCATCATATATGAAAGACCTACAGCAAAAATTTACTATTCCATAAAAATTGTCACAACTACTCATATAGCTACTACTCTACTACAACTACCAAAACATCTACATCACCATTGACGTGGGGATTTGGCTGGTCTCACCTCGAGGTCGGAGGTGGTCGATGACGGGGACGACGGCGTGGATGATGCAGGGGCTCCTTGATTTCTGCAAAAACAAAATATAAACAAAAACATTATTATCCTCATCTTAGGACTTAGTGAAACCCTATTTCATCCTAGTTCTAGCCCTAACATTTTACTAAAAATACCATGTTCTAACCCTAAAAATTGAAAAGACCTATACATTTACTAAAAATACCCTAGTTCTAGCCCTAACATCTGCCCATCCATCCATCTATCTATATATCCTCATAAACCCTAGAAAAATGCCCTGGTTTTTTAACTACTATCTACTTCTTGAATCATAGAAAAATGCCCTAATTTCACATGACCTAGAGTTTGATTGCTGAAATATATTTGAAAATATACTATGAACCCTAGAAAAAGTCCCGACAGACTATTCTATTCAAATAATCTACAATACTAAATATCTTATAACCCTATATTTACTAAAAATTTACATTCTACATTCTATTCTATTTGAAAAACAATAAAAAAACCTACAATATACAAGAACAGAGGGAGGAGGGAGGTGGGAGGGAGGAGAGAGAAAGAGAGGAGGAGGGAGGATGGTGCCCGGAGGAGGGATGAAGGAGAGAGAAGCGGAGGGCGGCCGACCGAGGAGGGAGAGGAGGGGGGAGAAAGGAGAGAGCGGGAGGGAAGTGTTGAGTATAATGTTTATTAGGAAAGACGAGATAGACTAGGATTTGTTTTGGCTTGTCTTATACTCCAAGTAGATCATTGTACTCCTATATATATGCCCACGAGGCTCAAGCAATGAACAACTATTCCACCAAATCCCTCTCTCCCTTCTAACAGGAAGGAGGGGAGGAGAGGAGGAGAAAGGAGAAAGCAGGAGGAGGGAGAGGGAAGGAGGGGAGGAGAGGAGGAGAAAGGAGAAAGCAGGAGGAGGGAGAGGGAAGGAGGGGAGGAGAGGAGGAGAAAGGAGAGAGCAGGAGGAGGGAGGGAAGGAAGGAGGGAGGAGGCTTACCGACGAGGAACGAGGCAGCGACAGCGGCAGTGGGCGACGGCGACGATAACGGGGGTTGGATGATGAGAGTGTGAGAGGGAGAGTGATCGGGCCGACGGGGAAAGAGGATAAGGTAGCATTAGCAGTAGTGCTGGTTCGTCGACAAGCGCTACTGCTAAGTTGAGCCCACCGTGCAGACTTAGCGGTAGCCGTTGGCTGGTGGCCCAGCGCTACTGCTATGTCTCTAGTAGCAGCGCTGATTTCGGCCGACCGCTACTACTACGTGTAGCCCTTGCTTGTGGCCATGGGACTACTTAGCGGTAGCAGTTGACTGGTGCCCAACGCTACTGCTACTTTTTTTACCTGTAGCGCTTGGTGTCAAACAACGCTACTACAAAGTGTCGGTAACGCTGTACCCATAACCATCGCTACTAATAAATTTCTACCTATAAGCATTTCCCTAGTAGTGACCACGGTCCGCCGCTTGCCACCGGCGGACGCGGCAGAGGCGTCCCACGAGGAACCTCAACTATGGTTTGAACGACAAGAACGATAGAGGCGTCCCACGAGGAATCCAGACGCGGCCTGCACCGCCGGTCGGCCGCCCGTCGCAACAGCTACGTTCCTCCCGCGCAGCCCACCGAATTCCTCCGTCACCACGGCCCGCTGCGCGCCTGTAGTCCCCTGAGATCTCCCCGTCGCCAATACCAAAATGGAAGGCAGCAGCCTGTGCCGGTGAGCGCCACGGCGGCCTGCGTCGGTGGCTTCGTCACGACGGGTTGTGGAGGCAATGCATGGTCGCTGATAGGTGGGATCAGACCTGACACGAGAGGGAGGAGCGGACGAGAGCGGGCGATGGGAGCGTCCGCTTTGTTTGGGTCATCTCTTGGGCCAACTTTTCTGTGCGGATAACCCAAACGAATAAAAAAGCTCTTTTTTCTCAAAAAAGGGTCGTTTTTTAGATAACAAAAAGGGTCGTTGGATTGGAGTTGCTGTGATTTCCTTATGGCAAAGGTATCGGACAGACGGGCACTATCTCTCTGTCACGTAACCGCGTAACAAAACTCCCCGAAAGAAGCGTGTGAGACTTGTTTGTTTTGACGTGACGCCTCAACGAACCGCAGCGCGTCCACCCAAATTCGTTTGTTACCCGAAGCAAAAAAGAAAGAAAGAAAATCGGTGGACGCACTCTAGGCCAATGAGGGAAGAGTACGCAGATCGTGTGCTTCCTGCGAGGCACTGCGGGCCGTGAGATCATGGGGGCTTCTCAACCGACGGTGTAGATGGAGAACTCAAAGTCAGCGCCTTAGATCTCGCGCGCGTCACGACTTTTCGCTCCCAAACCTCCGCGGCTACCTGACATGGTCAGGTGTCCTCCCTCGAGGCCACGTAGGACAGTGAGCTCCCCACTGACCCCGCGTGGCTCAGCTGCCCACCGGCATCCTCTCTCGCCCAAGATATATAAGCTTGGCCCTGACCGTCCTCTCTCCCCATCCTCTTATCTCCAAGGCCAACCCTAGCGGCGCCCCTGCCTTTCTTCCTCCTCGCGCACACAACCGATCTTCGACCCCTCCGAAGAGTGTACAGAGGAGATACTCCACGCATCCCACCGCCATGTACTTGGCCTTCAAGCTCTACATGAGCTTGGTAGGCTTCTTTTATGGCGGTGTGGTCTGTGGCAATCCTCCTCTCCTCCACGACAGGGCAGCGACGAAAACACATCCACACATCATAATGCCATGACCCTCGCCTTGAGGTCTAAATACTCGTAGGCCTGGTTCATGGCATGTGGTTTGTGGCTACTAATCTCCCTGCCCTTTTTAGAACTTGACGGTCATGGTACCCCGGTAGTCGATAGTATGGTTTCTCCTTTTTAATTGATTTGTGCCTGATTTCTTTTTCGGTTCGGTAGTTTGAGTCATGATCTAGGTTTAGTTCCACTTTGTTTCGGTTAATTGATGATACGTGCTGTCTTCTTGTTTTGGTAACTCCTTTCATTCATCTTTGTTTGGATCCACTATAATCCTATTAGATCTATGATATGGTGCCTGTTTTATCGTTTTTCTTATGGAACTTTTTGTTTGGGCACGTTCTTTGTTTGTTCTTTCGGGTCTGTTCGTTATAAAAGTTATCTTTCCCCTCTTTGGACGTACACCTTCGTATAGTCCATTGGTCTCGACTGCTGTGACATGTGTTAACCATGAACTGCATGATTTGAGGCCTTGTAGTTTTGTCCTGGTTGTTGTTATTGGAAATCTCTGACCTGTTCTTATTTCCTGTGCACTATGTGTAGATTCATAAACTAGCTTACATGACTGTAGAGTGAATATAAATCAGTTGGATCTGGTTCTTTACCATGAACTGCATGATCTGGGCCATCATATTTTTGAAATGGTTTTAGCTATTGGTACCCTCTGATGTGTTGTTATTTCCAGTGTTCTGTGTGTTGATTCATAAACTAGCTTAATTGACTGTGGAGTGAATAGAAATTCTTTGGATCTGGTTCTGTCCATTTACTTTGGTTTTTGTCTTTATGTTGATTTGAAATGTTTATTTTCATGTGCATTGTTTGTGTTTTTGACAGCTTACTTAACTGTAAAAAACGTGAAAAATTGCATCAGACGTCCCCTGATTGTATCCATTGTACTGCCTTGATCTGTGGTTGCTGTACCAGTTTGATTATGCAGCTATACCTGCATTTTATGTTGGTGAAAAATCGCATCAGTCATTTGGCCTGACGAAATTAAGGAACTTCAGCTATATTGGTGTTTGTTACTGACTGATCTTGCATCAGTGTTTGTCACTTTTTCTGTGAAGGTCAATGTCATATAGAAAAATAGGTTAACAACAGTTATCCTTGTGTGCACTTTCCTTTTGTTTTCTAATATTGTTTCTTTCAGGGCTCCGAGGCTGTTCTTAGGGATACAGTTAAGCAAGGGGTTCAGGTTGGTTTGAGAAATGCTTTCAAGGATTTGAACTTTGTAAGTGGCAACTGGTTCCTTGTAGTTGCTCTTATTTCTATTACTGTTTGGACTTGTTTTTTCATCTAGGTTTATTTGTACAGTTGACTGAAGTAGTCATCAAGTAAATTAGTTGACTGCTGATTTTAATCTCATCTGGTACTTGATATGTTTTCTTTTTGAATTACTTGAAGGTGGTGCTGGTTTAGAATTTACCTTTGCTGTAGTTGTCAATTACCCTTATTTTTCAATGTAATATAGAGCTTGAAATGCTTTCTTTTTTTATTACAGGAGGCTGGTGCCAGTTCAGAGGTTAGATTTGTTGTGGTCAGAGAGGTTGTAGATGCAGCAGTCGTTGATGCTCTTAAAGAGGCCAACCTCTACTCTGATCAACTGCCTGTCAGTAATTAAAACTGTTCTTGATTGCTAGACTGCTAGACTGTAAATCCGTTGCAACAATGGTTTCATTAATTTGCCCTCTCATTTGTAAGACTGAGTAGCTGTTTATACTCAACATTCATTGTCTGAGTTTGAGTAGCATGGTATACTCAATTATGTTGTATTTATGTATCGTCCATCATGTTTGTAATCTACTTTGATAGTATAGCAATAAACTGCATGTATATCAATGTGTCTTTTGGGCAGGTCTAGTTAGTGTACATGGAAGATACTTTAGACTTTTGTTGTTTTACTGCATTGTATTTTGGTTAATTCATATGAACATATTCTTATCTGTAAGTTGGAGTAGCAGTTTATACTCAAATATGTTGTATTTATGAATCTTGCGTAAGGTTTTCAGCCTATCCAGGTCTGGTTCAGTAATTCAAACTATTAATTGGGTAGTATAGCAATATATATCGGAAGTACATAAATGTATCTTTTGCACCAGGTACTGTTTGTGTGCACATTTTATAGCCGTTTTTTGTTTTAACTATTACTCTGATATGTTGTTTGTCAATGGTGATCATTGTCTTACTAACATATCAAATGTTTGCGATTACTGCCTTGCAGGTCCTATTTGAGGAGCAAGAATTTATCAAACTTGCTGTTAAACAGGGTTTTACTGAGGCCGTTCAAGAAATGGAACAGCGCAGTACTTGCCAAACGCCCCTTCAGAAGGGGGTAAGTCGATGTCATCTGTGTATCATGGAATTTTTGTCTTGCTAACTGTCTGCAATCAGTAGTTTCAGAGTGGGGAAACTTAGTTTGACATCATTTGTTGAATTGCAGGTGTTTGACACTGCTATTGTTGGTCTTAAAAGGGATCTGGAATTGGCTTCTAAAACTACCATGCAAGAACTGAAAAATGGCTCTGATGAAAAGTTTGAATCGGCCATGGACAGCTTGACAGAAAAGCTGAATGTTTTTATGCGAACATATGAAGACATGTTTTCTGTTTATGAGGTACTTTTTGATTAACTTAACTGTCATAATCAGAACTGATCTTATATACTCGGAGAATCTGTTGATGTGTTTCATATGAATGTCTCATCTTTTTATACCTAGTTTCCTCATTATGTGTTCTGATTTGTCTGTTCTTTATCCTATGCAGGTAGTAGATGTGGCTTCACGAACTGACACCACTATGGAAGGAGATGAGCCTGATCAAACAAACTCAACCATGGTAGGAAATGCTGATTGTGTTTATGGAAACCCATAAAGTCATCTTTTAGGAAATTCAACAATTTAGAAGTTATGGTTTGCTAAAGAGTTACAAAATGATGATTGTGTTTTAATGCTTGTAATCATTGTTTGCTCATTGTGTTCTGATTTTGCTCTTCTCCTTTGCAGGAAGGGGGTGATGCTGATGCGACAAAGTTTACCATGGAAGTAGCTAAGGCTGATAGTACAAACATTATAAAGGCAAGCACTGTGTATTTAACTTGTTTAAGGTTGCTCTAAGAGTATTGATGATTACTTTTCCATGTTGTAGTCGTAGTTTGTAGTACACTGTTCTTATTTTCCTAGTTCCCTGTGCAGTAATCTGATGGGACAAGCTCTACCAGAGAAGAATCTGAGGCTGGTAAACAAAACTCTAAAAAGGCAAGTATTGTGTATATAAACTCGTATCCTAGTTTCCAACAACTTATCTGATCTCGAATTTAGTTTAAAACTGAATCAGTGTTTGTTCTTTCTTTTAGTTCTTGTGTGGCAACTTTCTTCTGTAATGATCAATGCTTCCCATGAACAAATGCACTCACAGTTTTTATATGACGCTAATCTAATTATATATTGAAGATTAGCGTTTATAAATTCATTAGGTTTAACATTTTAACGACTTTAATGCTGTTGTTTATGATGCTGTTGGAATCACTTTCCGTTGTGTATGATGGTGTTTATGATCTGAACTGTGTTTTGTGTCGCTCCGTTTCTGAATACAAGTCTTCTTAGACATTTCAAATGAACTACAACATTCGGATATATGTAGACATATTTTAAAATGTAGAGTCCCTCATTTTGCTCCGTATGTAGTCACTGTTGAAATCTCTAGAAAGACTTGTATTTGGGAACGGTGGGAGTATATTGTATGGATGTGCTTGATATTTTTCTGCAACATGTTTGTACTAATGCACCAAGTATGGAAGCACTCTCTCTTGATCCTTTATGCTGCTTAATGTTGACTGATAAGTTAAATCATCTACTTTTGCAGGGACGCAAGACAAAGTTTGACTTATTTGTTGAACAGTACAAACAAGACACTGTCAAAACTCAGGGGGTCCTCGATATACTGGTTGGTAAGCAAGCAGATATAGTTGATGATTGGTACAAAGAGATGGCTGAGAAATTCTTAGATGAAACCTGGATGAAAAGGCTCAAGGTGATCAAAGCTGTAGTTCCTCACGTGGCCAAAATCTTTTTCCTCTATGTGTTTGTTAAAATGATGCGGCAAAGCAAAGTTCCTATATGGAAATACCCTGCGGCTGCTCGAGCTGGCAGGTTAGCCGCATCGCAGAAAATTTTGGAAATGCTTGAGGAGGCTGAGAAGCTCGAAAAGGCTGAGAGGCTGAAGAATGGCGGAGACAGCAAGCTGTTCTCGAAAATGTGGGCGATCTTGAAGAGTGGTGGCACTACTTCTGGAAAGGGTGAGCAGAAGCCGGGGAAGGATGTGCCGAAGCAGGGTGGGGATGAGGACAAGTCAGGGGAGGATGGACCCGACGATTAGTTTTAGTCGATTTCTTTTGTTAGCAGTATGTTCCTTCTGTTGTACTTGGTTTTTTGCTAGCATCTATATGCAGTGAACTGGGTAACTTTAGTTGGCAGCTTGTGAATCAAACTGTGGTACTACTCTATCTTCAGTGGTTGCTCCAACACATTCATTGCAGGCAGTCTTTGGTATCCTCATTATGTGTGAACCTGCTTGTGATTCAAACTGTGTTCTCTTCAGTAGTCAATCAAAATCATTTGCATCATCTGCCCTTACTTCAAATATCAGTCAGCAAAACATAGTTGTCTTTGTCTGCAACAGTATGTACGTGAACTGTGATTGCAAACGCTGTTGTGCTTGCAATGCGCAAAATTTGGAGGCAAGAAAAGACCCTAGTAAAGGGGCCGTGAGTTGGAACAAGGCATATCTTAACCGCATGATTGTTGGTGATTGCAATGTTTTTTCTTGTGGGGATGTCTATTTGTGTCCACTCCCATTTGGAAGCTAATTTTGTTCACCTGGGACATCACAAAATGTCCAAAGCCCAACTGCTCACCACTTATTTTGGCAAGGATACAATCAAGTGGTACACATACAACCCAAGAATGTACCAGACCTTGTTCATGCACCGATGATTGTGAAGTAAGCGGAAAACCACTCTTTAAATGTCTACAGAAGTCGGTAATTCATATCTCTTTCACCAAGTTCCAAACCCTCTCTAGTAACCATGGTACCTACATAGCTTGGGCCTGGCGTTTTGGCTCCCAGGTGAACAGTAACGTGAAAAATATATCAAGGAAAAGTCTTAGTGTTAACCGACTGATCTCTCCTTTTGAGTAAGCCGTGTCGTTGGCCTCACACGTGTCCCGTGGACCCAAAGCGCTGCTTCTGCCCTCGTCCTTATCCCTTCCCCTGGGATCGCGTGTGATCCTCTCAACTGCTTCCCCCTTCTGCGAGACTTCTTCCCCAGCGCGGCCGACTCTCCTCTCTCTCACCCCTCCTCTCGCGGGCTCAGCCACTCCTCGTACTGCAACTCCCCTGGGATCATGTACCTATTTTTCCCTTGCCCCCCGCCCTCCCTCATGCGGGACGCTTCCTGCTCTCGGTCTTCAATGTCCGCCACAAGCTGCTGCGAGCTCCCCACGTAGTTGGTGTGAGCTCTCCCGGACGCAACCGCTTCAAGGTCTGGCTGGTGCGGCCGTGCGGGGCAGCCTGGCCAAGCTCGGTGGTGCATAGGTGAATGCTGGTGGGTTCCTACCACGGGCGGGGGTCAAAGTCAGGTGCTCGCGGCGTCTGCTGTTATAGTGCGGCGCTGCAGCTTCCTGCAAGTGCTACAACGAAGTCGCCGTTGTTCACTCCGAGCCGTGGGTAGTGCCTTCGCTACGAAACCACAAGCAACGTGCCTTGCTCCATTAATCATTGGCGCACCCGTTGGCGACTGTCGGTGCTACAACAAAGTATCGCTAGCGTTGTGATGGAGCACTCCCGCGCCACCGGAGCATCACCAGTGCAGGGATGGAGATTCGTCGGGCCGCCGAAACCTCATGGGGTGCATTAATGGAGCATCTCCGGGTTGCCGAAGAATCGTCAGTGCTACAACAAAGCATCATGAACATTGTGTTAGAGCATTGCCGGGCCACCGGAGCATCACCAATGCTGCAACGAAGCATCACCGGTGTTGTGTTCGAGCATTGCCGGGCCGCAGAAGCATCGCCGGTGCTTGAACGAAGCAACACCGGTGTTGTGTTGGAGCATTGACGGGCCGTCGGAGCATCGCCGGTGCTGCAACGAAGCATCACTGGTCTTGTGTTGGAGCATTGACGGGCCGTCGAAGCATCACCGGTGCTGCAACGAAGCATCACCGGTCTTGTGTTGGAGCATTGACGGGCCGCCGGAGCATCGCCGGTGATGCAACAAAGCATCATTGGTCTTGTGTTGGAGCATTGTTGGCTGCCGGAGCATCATCGGTGCAGCGCTGGAGCTTCACATGTCGACGCCGGTGGTGCGTTGGAGCATCGCGTGCGGACGTTGGTGCTGCGATAGAGCATCGCCGAGCCATCGGAGCACGTCGTCGATGCAATGGAGCATGAACTGGCACTGCGATGGAGCATCGCCGAGCCACCGGAGCATCACCGAGCTGCCGAAGCATGACGATGCTACAATGGAGCATGGAGCATCGACGAGCCATCGGAGCATCACTGGTGCAGCGATGGAGCATCACATGTTGACGCCGGTTGTGCGATGGAGCATCGCGTGCGGACGTCGGTGCTACGATGGACCATCGCCGACTCCTCAACCACCGTTGCGTTGCAAGCTACAAGGTCAGCACCCGCCACTGCAGATGTCGCTGGGGGTCGTTCTCCGGCATTCCTATGAGCTGGTCAGGCGCGACTACTCCCCGGAGTAACCTGGATATTTGCGTTGTAGCATGCTTGGTCATGGCGAGCTCGCTGGCGTTTTTGCTACGAGCTGGTCTGGCGTGGCTGCTCGCCGGAGTCACGTGGTTGCTACGCTTGCTTGCTCGGATGGAGTTGGAGTGCTTGAGCAACAAAGTAGGCAGTGGTTGGACACAGACCGGCATCAGGTGGCTACGCTGCGTCCATATCACAATGATCCGATGGCCGCGCACCCGACTGATTTCCAGGGAAAATCAGTCGGTTCATGCGTAGCAGGCGCCATATATCAATTGTTTTCGAAAATTTCTTAAAGTTTTTGTAGATGATTGTATTAGTGTCGCAAACATGCATGATAATCTTCATGCGAAACAGAGCGGCGCGCAATAAATAAATAAATGTAGGGAACGGCAGGCGTCGTCGTGGCCAGTAGATCCGGCTTGGATTTCTCCAGGCTCCACACTTTCCCCATCCCCTTCCTCAGCCGCGGCACCGGCGACCAAGGGCGGCCGGAGACCAGATCGTGAGGCATGGATTGGGATGGCGTCAGATCCAGGGTGGGCGCCCTCGAGGCCACCACACCCTGCAGGCACCATCCGCCGCTACCTTGCCGTCCGCACGGCGAAGGGAGGCGGGCAGCACCTGCGACAGCCGCTGGCCAAGAGCACCGTCACACCACCTCTTGAGGCCGCTGCCTCGGTTCGAAAGCCCCCGTGCGCGGCAGGGCGGACAGATTCTCGCCGCCACTTTTCTCGACGGCCGAGCGGCGTTTCGGTGACCCCCTTCGATGGCGGCGTGGGAGAGGAGAGGAGAGAGGGGAGGGGCGGCGGGCGGCGGTGCTATGAGTAATGCGCATATTGCCTCTCTTGAATATGCATTTATATCTTAATAAAATGAAATTAGATAGATAGATTGTGTAACTGTAAATTTTTGCTATTGCCTCTCTTGTATCTGTATGTTCAAATTCAGAGAGGAAAGGAATCATGTGCATCCAAACAGGTCGGAATTGGCAACTTGAGTCATTTGATATTTCCAGCAAGCAATTCCAACAGTCGGCCAAACAACAACATTGGAACCGTACCAAATTCAAATTTTCAACCCCGGAGATGAACTGGAATTTGGCACTTGAGTTCTGCAGACCAATTCAATTCCTGCAACCAAGCGGAGGGCCTCATTACGAGAGTAATGGCTCGATAAAAGACACCAAGTCGAATCAGGTACCACGCGTATGAGTGGGAAAACTAATAGCCATTCAAAGCACTCAACCGAAAAGAATCCATCCAAACCTATATATGTGCATCATTTTCTTAAAATAAAGAAACGGCATGCAGTACAAGCCTTTTTTTGCGGGAATCATCGAGCTTTATTGATTCACTAACAGCACCAGCGCGATCAGCCATGAGGCTGGTCACGAGGAAACCAGGGGGAGTTCATCCAACAGTCAGACACACCTAGAGTGCTTGCATGTTTCGCACACAGGTGAGCTGATGTGTTAGATTGGCTCATTACATGAAGAATGTCAATGTAAACAAACGATGAGGCTAGCCCTCCAATTTCGAGTAGTATAGGCACTATAAGAGAGCGCGAGAACTGTCGCGAGTTCTAGAGCTGAACCAGCTCCAAGCAGTCGACCTCGAAGATCACCTGCGAAAAACCCCGAAGCTTGCCGAAGATGACACCATCTCGCATTGCCAGCGCTTCTGCGATTAGTGGATCCGTGATGTTCTCATGTGGCTTGCTCCAGGCAGCAATGAAGTCGGAGGAGGTTCGTGCAACACCACCCGCCCCGCTTCTGTTTTCCGTCAGAGAGACGCTACCATCCGTGTTGATCTTGATGCAGTCCGGATCCGGTGATCTCCACCCATAGCCAGGTAGAGTTCTGGTATATTCCATCGGTAGCTCTAATAACATTAGAGTTTCCCTAATGCGCTTTAAGGATTGAACCGGTTCCAGACTAATCATGTCATGTGTTATGTTGTTGCGGGATGTCCATATAGCCCACATAACAGTGATTATCTTAGCCCGGTCCTCCTCCATGAATCGACAGACACACAGAATGTCCTTGCACCAAGTGAGGGGGTGGAGTTCTGGTAACTTGATATCCAGCCACGGTCGAGCTTCGGTCCAGAAGCTGCGTGCATGAGAGCACTTGATGAGTGCGTGCAACATGTCCTCATCTGCGCCTTTGCATACTTTGCATCGAGCCTCGGTCGCAATATGTCGGTATTTTAGCGTGGTTTCCACTGGTAGAATAGGGCAGGACTTTGAGCTTCCATAGCCGTGTCCACATCTTTTTATCAGTCTCTGAAGATTCAGTGATCGTCCCTTCCTCTAGAACTTGTTGTTCGTTGCGAGTCATTAGAGCACGATACGCGGATTTGACAGAATATGTCCCGGATCTCTCATGAGCCCAAGCCCAAAAATCGTCACCTCCACCATGTCTGAGTGGTATGTTCAAGATTGCATCTGCATCTGGTGGCGTGAGGTTTGATCTTACTAACTCCGTTCTCCAACTCCAATTTTCGTGGTCGATTAGGTCGGAGACAGTGTGGATGGTAGCATCTCCAATCTGAACTGACGGACGCAAGGATAGCCTCCCGGGCAGCCAGCGGTCAGTCCAAACATTAACAGAAGTGCCATCACAAATCCTCTTCATTAATCCAGCTTCTAGTGCCTTCCTCCCTGCTATGATGCCTCGCCAGGTCGCTGAGGAGTTGTTCGGCACAGTAGCATGCATGAAATCGACAGTTGGGAAGTAGCGGCCTTTGAGAACCCTAGAGCATAAAGATTTCGGGTCTGTGATGAGCCGCCAACCATGCTTTCCCAGTAGTGCAATATTGAACGTTTCCAGATCACGGAAACCCATCCCTCCCTTAGACTTTGAGACTGAAAGAGATTTCCAGTCTATCCAATGCATAGAACGTCTGTCGACGGAGCTGCTCCACCAGTACTTGGCCATCGGTGAGGATATGCTTTTGTAATTCTTCTTGGCCAGCTTGAAGCAACTCATTGTAAACGTCGGTATAGATTGGGCCACCGACTTTACCAACACCTCTCTTGCTGCGCACGAAACCAACCGTTCGGTCCCCCCATTCATCTTGGACCTGACTCGTTCACCAATATATTTAAAAGTGCCCGAGGTGATGCGTCCTGCCGCAGTAGGCAAACCCAGGTACCTCTCATTGAAAGCCTCGACCGAGATACCTAGAGTTCCTTTCAAAGCTGCTCTGACAGGTTCTGGTGTGTTCGGACTAAAAAGGATGGAGCTCTTCTCCTTGTTCACACATTGTCCCGAGCACTCGCCATAAACCTTCAGAATGTTGTTGAGTCTGATGGCACTCTCCACCTTTGATTGCATGAAAATGAGGCTATCATCCGCAAAAAGAAGATGATTGATCCATGGAGAATGAACACTGACACGAATCCCTCTTTCCACATGGGCGCCTCCAAATCTATTAAGTAGGGTTGTGAAGCCTTCTGCGCAAAGCAGGAATAGATAAGGTGAAGCGGGGCAGCCTTGCCGCAAATCCCTAGATGGGGTGAAGTATGGCAGAAGCTCTTCGTTCACACGAACAGAAAACCGGACTAATGTGACATACTTCATGATCAGCCGGATAAAAGAGGCACTGAAACCCAACTTTGACATGATCCCTTCTAGATAGTGCCATTCTACACGGTCATAAGCCTTCATCATGTCAAGTTTGACTGCGCACACGGAGTTCTTCCCCCGTTTCCTCTTCTTCATTGTGTGTGCGCTCTCATATGCAATGAGTACATTATCAGTGATGAGTCGCCCCGGCACAAAAGCGCTTTGCTCCTCGCTCACGATATCATCCAGAAAGCCCCATTGTTCTGTTAACAATGCACTTGGCTGCAATTTTGTATAGGACAGAGCAAAGGGAAATAGGTCTGTACTGGTTGATGCGTTGTGGGTGCCGTACCTTTGGGATGAGAGTGTTTGATGTGTCGTTCATGCCCTCCGGTAGCTCGCCCCCATTCAAGAAACCCAACACCGCTGGGATAATATCATCCTTGAGAAGAGACCAGTGCCTCTGGAAGAATCCCGCAGTAAAGCCATCCACTCCCGGGGCTTTCGACGGCGCCATTTGGAATAAAGCAGTTTTCACCTCCTGAGCTGTGTATGGCATGTCGATATGTGCATTCATTTGCTCGGTCACGCGGGCTGGTACTAGATTGATCAGCTCACCCAGAGAGTTGAATCCCTAAGATGTATATAAGTTTTGGAAAAACTGTTGGACTTCGTTTCTGTCCTCGTCCAAAGTCTGACATATAGAGCCATCCACACGCATAAGCTTCTCTATCTTATTGATACGTTTTCGCATTGCAGCTTGTGCGTGGAAAAATTTGGTGTTACGATCACCGTGACGCAACCACGGTACCTGAGACCGCTGGCGCATCCAAATTTCCTCCTGGCGAAGTACCTCTTTCAGTTTCTTGACGGTGGCCTTCTCTTCATCAGTTGGACCCCTGCTAGTAGCCCTGCTTCTTAATTTGTCCAACTTGGCCCGGAGCTTCCTTATAGTGGCTGTTAGATTGCCAAACTCCTTTGCACCCCATGCTGAGAGCGAGTTTTGCATGGTATTGAGCGCTTGTAAAACTCCCGCCAAGCCATGCTGCCCCGACCCTTTTTGCCAACTACTCATTAGCATTTGGTCATAATCTGCATGGGTTTGCCAAACCTCTTCGTACCGGAACTGTTTGACCCCTCGTGCGTAATGCTCAGTGTCATGTGTCCTCAGTTCTGTCAGAACGAAACAGTGATCAGATTCGGTGGTGCTAATGTGCTTCACTCTTGAATATCCGAATCGATGCATTAGGTCTGGACTTCCAAAAGCTCTGTCCAACCTAGCTCCGACGTTATCGCCGCCCAATTGGCCATTATCCCATGTGTACTCAGTACCCGTCCATCCCAAGTCCTGAAACAAGCACTCGTCAGTGACATCACGGAAAGCTCACATCTGCCATTCAGGCCTAGCAGCACGTGAGAAGTGTTTCGAGGCATACAATGTCTCGTTGAAATGTCCAACACACAGCCAGGCCGAGTGTGGAATTGCATTTAGTGTGCGAAGAGACCTCCAACTGTGGTGACGGTCAGACACTCTAGGGGCACCGTAAAAACCCGTGAACCGAAAGGGGTCTTCGCTCAAATCGCTTTTCTGCACCATAACGTCGATATGGCCAGAACTATAGCTCTTAAGGTCAACAATAAGATCGGTTGACCAGAACAAACCAATACCTCCACTTAAGCCAGCACTTCCCACGGCAAAACATCCTGCGAAGCCTAGGGTAGCTTGCAGATTCTCTACTCTTTTTGCTGGTATTTTCGTCTCCATCAAGAAGAGGAGACCGGGCCCTTCCTGCTTCACAACACTGCGAAGCTCTCGAACTACCGCTGGGTTCCCAAGCCCACGGCAGTTCTAGCTGAGGCATCTCATTGCGACTGGCAGGGCTGCCCTGCAGCCTCTACCGATTGCCCCGAGCTAACCGGGGTGGGTTTCTTCTTTTTTGGGATTCTTTCTCTATCCTCATCAGCTGACTGATCGGAAACATCTCCTTCCTTGCTATGTGCGACTTGGGTCTGATCTGTAGCATTGAAGGCCTCATTAGACAGCAAAGGCAATTCCACCCTTCTGTAAACCTGCTTGTTAATTTGTGGCCCCCCTTTCTTTTGTTCTGATGCTTGTTCTTTACAGGCGAGGTCACCTCGGTACCTTTATCCGCAGCAGTACTGGAGTTTCTTGTCTCAGCCTTGTTGCTTGGGTTGGAGTTATGCTCCCTAGGCATGTTCTCACCAGAGCTGGGCTTTTTGCGCTCGTCCGACGCGTGGAGTCCTCTCCCGAAAGGTAAATCACCATTAGCATCTCTGGCTCCTGGTGTCGGACAGTGCATGTCAGAGTGGCCCAGACGACCACAAGAGAAGCAAAAGTGCGGTATGTTCTCATACTGGATTTCATAGGGATCCGTACTCTTCCTCCTAGTTGATTCAATCAGAATCCAACGTCTCAGTGGCTTGCTCACATCCAACGTGACTCTGGCTCTCAGGAATCCATTAGCATGGTCGAAGCACACGCCAGTTGCGTGCTTATCAATCTGTTTTGCTATCGCAGCACACCACTTGTCATTACGCAGGTTGAAGGGTAGGTTAACAACCCTCGCCCACATCTGGATCTTCTCGAACCGAAGCTCTGAAGGGCGCATGCACTCGTCGAACTCCGAAAGAACGACGGCGTTCTTGCTCACATGCCAAGGTGCACCTTGCCAGACACGGTCCCGATCCCTTTGGTTTGCAAACTCGGCCACAAACGTGTTTTCCCCCACAGATTTGAAGTTGAGACCTTTAGGGTTTCCCCACGCCGGGCGGAGCGCATTGGTGATGGTTTGGATGTGGAGAAGGTTCCTGTGAAGAACTTTTCCGGCCAGCATCCACTTCGTCGGCGCCCCATCATCCGCATCATCAAGCACTAATGGCGTGGCCTCTTCTTCGGTGATGTCAAGTTTCCCGAGAGCCTCCGCCAGTTTTTCCCTAGCCGCCCTCGGCGACAAGGGATCTTTCCCTCTGCCCTGCCCTGAGGACGCTGCCATCCCCAGGCTACGATCCTGTGCGCCTCGCCGAAGATCAGCGTGCGCCACCGTCGTCCACCCTCAAAACCCTAATCGCCAGAGGAGGCGCTCCGGGAGTTTCGGGGGGAAAAACGAAGAAAAATAAAACTCTTCTTTTGCATGCATGGCAAGCCTAAATACACAAATTAATTGTCACTATTTTTTTTCTAACATATACATATATCCGTGTCATCTTGTTTTCTAGGCAGTCATGTATTTGGTGTGAAATCCCCTCAATCTTTTGTTATCCAGGCAGTCAAAACTAGTTCAGTCTGCACACTTGTACGTGCATTTCTTTTAACTGAACTTGTAAGAGCATCAGATCTATAATATTCCGAGTCTCTTCTCAAACGAATATTGCATGACAATAGTTTGATGCCGCTGCTGTAGGAACCTGAGTACGCGGTGATGTTTGCGGCTAATTTTAAATTTAAACATTGATTAACAGAAATTTCTTTCATACTTTATGCAGTATTTACTTGCATTGTTATTTTTATGGTTTTCTTGAAGGTGTAAACCGCACCG